>NW_027173246.1:0-657 GCF_018151085.1 Drosophila tropicalis
GCAGAGGGTATTATAAAATTGGTCAGATGTTTGTAATGAACAGAAGGAGACGTTTCCGACCCCATAAAGTGTATATATTCTTGATCAGCATGAGAAGCTGAAACAATATAGCCATGTCCGTCTGTCCGTTCGTGCGTATGTAACGCTTTTACTCAGCCATCTTTAGAGCTATCGGGCTGAAATTTTTTTGTGCTTTTTATTATCTGGAGCAGATCAGGTATGGTAATGCTGTCAGGATCGGACTACTATCATATATATATATATATATCATATAGCTCACGAGTGAACATTTTCAAAAAAAGTTTCATAAAAAATTGAGTGAATTTGTTTTGTTTGTATATTGATGAATTGAGTTGCAGATGACAAATTTTGAACATGTAAAATGATTATTGTCAAGGACTGCAAGGGTATATAAACTTCTACATAGCCGAATTTATCTTTTTTTGATATTTTTTATTTATAAGCTCTTCCCATAGTTAATACTTTTTTCTTTAAGGTAGTTTTATAAATGAATTTTAAGTGTTCTGATCGAAACCCAATTCTACCCGTTTGTTGCCTAGAATGGGAATATTAACAGAGTCGAAAGCTTTGAGCTTAGATCTAAAACCACGCACAAACGTGCATGCCCCCTTGCTCTCAGATTTGCATATGTTGTTT
>NW_027173247.1:0-387 GCF_018151085.1 Drosophila tropicalis
GTTTATATAAAAATATATTTTCAAAATTGCACAATAAAAATCAAACTGATAGAGGATCTTAAGAATTAATCATCATTTATTATTTATATTGCGAAACCTTTTTTGAGTGTATTTTAAAAAATGAATAACTAAAAGTCATTTTGATGCATATCGAAAAATTAGTTAAAGTCAACTTACATTAGCAAATGCAATCATATGAAATTTGTTATAAATTTAATCATGAAAATATCTGTGAAATAAAAAATTAGCTGGCGAAAAAAGGAAAGTGACAGAATATGTAATATTGGCTGAGTCCAATAGTCCACTAAGAGCGTGGGACCATTCTTTGTTTACACAAGTGTTCAGGACCATTCTTTGTTTATTGCCGAAATTTGTGGGGTGATTCTG
>NW_027173248.1:0-543 GCF_018151085.1 Drosophila tropicalis
TGTTATTATATAATGATTTCAGTAAGGCTTTCGATTCGGTGTAAACTATGCCTTACTATTACATAAGCTGAATTTAGTTGGCTTTCTCCGATGCTCTGCTTGCTTGGATTTCACAATATCTAAGCAATATGAGGCAGAGGGTTCTTTTTAGGTCTTTTCTTTCTAAGATCATTGTTGAATCAGGAGTCCCACAGGGCAGTCACCTTTGGCCCATTGTTATTTTACCATTATTATTAATGATCTCCCCACCGTTCTTTAAATTCCAGAGTTCTTATGTATGCCGATGATGTAAAAATCGCTAATCGTATCGTAGACTCATTTTATATGGTCATAGCGGTATTCCCACAGCATAGAGCACAGTGTTCGGATGGGTCGTCTCCCGGCTCCTGTGGGATCTAGGCGCTCCAGGACGCTAAATGTTCCCCATCCTACATATGTCCAGGGTGGCAATTGCAACATGTTGCGAGGGGGCGGTATGTTCACGCCACCGGAGGAGGAGTTGCTTTTGCCTTCAGGCCTACGGTCACACCAGGAGGAGTGACT